>NC_056735.1:1556881197-1556926197 GCF_019279795.1 Protopterus annectens
TGCAAAAGCTCAGAAATGGCTCGTATCCCATAGTCATTACCTATAACAGTGAACAGATTCTGGATGTCCATAGTTACCATAAGTAACTCACTATCAGACTGTTCCAATTTATAGGCCCCTAAGCTTTTCAAAAAGTGGCCTGTATCTGAAAGCACATTGTCCAATCTATCTAGGTACGGCCTTAACTCCGTCTCCAACCAAATCGAAATATTTTCCGTCACCCAACCTCTGCCAGACACAATAGATCTGAGAGGAGGGTCAGTTTCCGATTTATGTATTTTTGGTAGAGCTTTGAATATAGGTGTCACTGGCTTCTCTATCATAAGAAATTTAAACAAATCTTCACTAATCAATTTACTGTCCAAAAACTGTCGTAAATTGCTGTGTACTCTCTCTATAATCCCTTTTACGCCTAAAGGATTAATTGGGGTATACGTATTAGCATTCTGTAACAGACCTAGCAATTTACTTTCATACCAGGTGGTATCCAATACCACTACGGCACCCCCCTTGTCAGCCATTTTGATAGTAATATCTGCATTATTCCCAAGGTCATGTAAAGCTTGTCTCTGTGTAGGACTCAGATTATAAAACCTACCATGTGTCCCCTCCTGAAAATAACACATCAGATCTTGTTCACAAGCATTAATAAATAAATTCATAGCAGGTGAAAATGGGGGGACAAAACCACTGGGCTGCCTTAGCATGGTAACACTCGGGTTATCACCTCCAAAGATCTGTTTCAAAACTAAGCTACGACAAAAAACCATGAGGTCCATAATAATGCCATTATATACACAAGCCCTACTGGGCACAAAAGTCAGCCCTTTATTTAAAACAAAACACTCATCTTCAGACAATCTGTAAGATGAAAGGTTAAAAACAATCCCAGTATCTTGCTTAACAGTCAGTGCAGCAGCTTCCTCCTCTTGTTGTATACCCTGTCCTCGCTGCGGGATCGGTTCCATGCCCCTTTCTTCTTGACAGGAGCCGGCAGTCTGTCCAAAAAATTCAAACGACCATGTGTGTCCTTCGGTCTGGCACCTGTCCTATAGTCACTCGGATGTCAGGGTACAGTTGACAGAGAATGGTTTTTCATCCAGTTTATATAGAAAAGGTTGCTGGAAGAACACCTTGCTCTCTTTCGACAGCATGCACCCTCGACACATACTTCCCAATATAGTGCAGGGACAGGTTGCCAGGATTTCTAGAATTAGTGATGATGATGCATGCTTCGAGCAAGAGTTGGGGACCCTGATTGACTGTTTTCATACTAGGGGCTATGATAGGAAATTGGTAAATAACAGGATGGAGTTTGGTAGGAATTGTAGGAAGGACAGATATAAACCATGGCTGAGAACCATTGACACAGGCACAGGCTCACAACATGATAGGGACGGTGGACATGGATCCAGGTTGACACTAACTTATGGGAGCAATATAGGTGATGTTTGTGCACTGATCAGAGGGAATTGGAATATTTTGACTAGTGATGTAAGTTTGAAGGGTATGCTAGGTGACAAACCGGTTTTAGATATAAAAGAAATAAAACTTGAAAGATTTACTTTGTAGGGATAAGACTAAGACCAGTATGGATAATCTGGCTATCACTAAACAGGGCACTTTTCCATGTGGGCTATGCAAGGCGTGTGCTTATGTAGATAGTAGGGGTGTATTTGTGCATCCAGTTACTGGCAGACTGTTTGATCTGAAAGGGAGAGCAACATGCAGAACCACTGATGTGGTTTACTTGGCAGAGTGTCAATCCTGCACAAGTTTTTATGTGGGCAAGACCAATTGTATGTTTAAAGTTAGGGTCTTGCAGCACCTCTCTGCAATTAGAAATGGGGATACACGCAATGCATTATATAGACATTTGGCAGCTCATCCTACACATAGCTTCAAGTTTAAAGTGATAGTGAATGTGAAGTTGAATAAAAGAGGGGGAGACATTAAACAGTTAACAGAGCTAGCTGAGTCTAAATGGATAATTGAGCTTATGGCACACAGGAGTCCTGGGCTTAATGAAGTCATTCCTATGAGACCCACCCTTAAGAATAGGTGGGTTTTTTACTGATTTTTACTGATTTTTATTGGTTGTGCTTGTTTTAAAATGTTGGTTTTTGGGAGATGCTTTATCTGATGAAGGGCAGAGGCCCGAAAGCGCTCATCATTTGTGTATCTAATTTCAATAAACAGAAGGAGTTGGTCTTCGAGCAGTGTCCAGTCTCATTGGTTTTTGGAAACTCCACACAGAAGGCACCCCAGCTGAGAATCGAACCGGAGAACCTCTTGCTGTGAGGTGACAATGTTAACCACTGCACCACTGTGATATATATATATATATATATCTATATAGATATATAGATATATATATATATATATATATATATATATATATATATATATATATATATAGATATATATATATAGATATATATAGATATATAGATATATATAGAATTTTAGATGGAATAACCACATGCCAAAAATTCATTGCTAACAACAGTTTCTTCTTTTATCTTGTAAGACTTCTTAACTTCAATATACTTGAAATAGACATGCCCCCGGATTCATGAAGCTCGGCACAAGGCCGATGTAAGGCCTGCGCCGGCCGTGTGGCGTATATATGGTGTAGTAGCGCCATATGCATATTAATGAAGGTGCGCTGCCACCACATCCACATGCATAGGACACGTGCGCGAGTGCATGGGGCGTTACTAAGCTGCGCCCGGAGGCGTGTCAATGTCGGCTGTCAATGAGCAACCTAAACTGCTGAATATTATAGCCTGCCTGCAATAGTAATCACACCTATCAGTGTCCGTGGATAATGAAACGTATGCAAAGCATGCAAGACAGTTCCCGACCACACAAAATGGAGAACCAAACAGAAATGCACGCAACACAATATGAGTTTCCGTCCATGGAACAAATGATATTTAAAATCGTGTGGTCGTAATGTACTGCACTGTCAGTAGTTATACCCAGTGGAAGTGAAGCGCATCATGTCAGTGCGCCGCCAATACACACGTCTAGCCCTATGGGCAGGGTCACCAGCAGTCCCACAGTGGTAGTGATAGTACACAGCTGGGAAGTTGTGGCCATATAACAACCGTAAAGAAACCTGACAGTCCAAATTGTATACCAAACTCACACAAACATATGTATATTAAAATGTGCTATACACATGAACAGGAACGTAACCGGCACATACACATAGGATGCTATATGCGGAACCGGGATATCCAAAAGCAGAACCCATGCATGCAAATGCAATACGCAACAACCCCTGTATAGCACATAACCTGCACCCATGTCCGAATGTCCACCAAATCCAGCTACCAGCCTTGCGCAGCCATACACCTACACATAGCGAGTATTCCCCATATGTAGTAGGAAGTATCGTCCTAGGCAGTGTCAGGATTGCAAATATGTATCCCACATTTGTAAGCATCCCATCACAGTTACGTAAATCCAAATGCCCGCGCGTTCATGTTTCGGCAAAATGTGTATACATTCCGCGTGGGATAAGTAACCTGTTGAAACCTCAGAGTTGTTTACACGCCACGATGTCCAGTACTGTATACATCTGGACAAAACATGTATGTGTAGTCACAGTACTGTTCAGTTACTACACAGACATGCAAAACATACTACGCAGGATGGAACAGCTGTCCACCATGCAGGTCTCCCCACTAGGGTTGCCACCTGTTCAGATGCCCAAGGTGGGACATCCGTTGTAGAAATGTGAGAATTTGCAGGATAAAACATACCCCCGGCCAGTGCAAAGGACAGAATTACACTTGTATGCCAAGATAAAAGCTTATTCCATAGCATTTGAATAGCTTATGCTATCCCAAATAATAGTTATGTGTTCCAGATACAAAATACCTGTATCATGCAACTAGTAAAGAAAATAAGAAATATATTTTTGTCTTAAAATCACAGGACATTTGCCATGTCTTAGGTTTCATCGCAGGACACAACTGTCCAAAGTGGGACTTCCCAAAAGAGGAATGGGTGGTAACCCTACTCCCCACTGAATTATCGACAGTATATATTCAACTCAATCACATACCGACACCACCTCTCAACCTATTACAGCAACAAAATCTGGACAAAGCCTAAATGGATGGGTGGACAAATAGGGACAGATGTAATTACTGCTCTCACAAACTTCGAAAGATCACAGAATAATAGTATGTACATAAGCAAGAAATGTTGTGAAGGATGTGGGGTAGTCCCCAGTATTACAGAGGTCCGTACATTTATACTGTAACAAACCTTCACATATGTTGACTGTACTACTGCATACCTGTAGTTAATTCATAGTGAAGTCATGTGCAAAATAATAATCCTCATAAGAATGAATACAGGAAATAGTCAAATGTGAATGGGAACACCACTCACCGTGGATTATGTATTGTAACCACCCCCACCCATATTATGTATTGCCAACATTATAAGCTGCTGACAGGTGCCCAAACACCTGTGTCTGTAAACACAGATAAAATGTTTACAATGGACAAACCCTGTCCATGTGCTTTGTCTGACATTTGAACACGGTCAGGGAAGTTCTGTTCACCAGGCGGACAAGCCTAAACCCAGATCACCACATGAACACCCTGACAATTAAAGACCTGTATGTGTCAGGACTATAAGCCTTGGGGTTCTGAATATCCCTGCAGTGATTAAATATGCAGCTTGGGTCCAGAGCAGTAGGGAATAGGGAATGTGTAACATGTAGTACCGCAGTTTTCCCAGCAGGAGAATGGATGCCTGTGTCGTAAGTGAAGCGGTGAGGCATATGTTAATGTAGCTATGTACTATGGGTATGCATATAAATGAGTCAGAACAGCAAAAGTATAGTGGTTACAGCATCTGGCCAACGTGAATGCAGTCCTGGTTCAACTACGACTACAGCACATATAATGTGAAAGTGTAATGAATGCGTCTGTGCTGTACAGACAGTTAAATATGTAAAGGTGAACGTGTATTTTGCATACGTCCGTTAACCGAATTACAGATAATTTACTGGTACTGTCACAAGTAATAAAGCCCACATAAGCACAAAGACTTAGTAAACATATGTAACCCACAATAAGGATATGCATGTGCGCCTGCGCGTAACCCACAATAAGGAAATGCAAGTGCGCCTGTGCGTGTGTGATCCGCTCACAGCATAGTAAATGAATGCTGTTTCCCCCACGTTAGATATACATGGCTCAAACCTGTTAACCCCGTAAAGAATGAAACCAGACAAAGGCATGCAAACTACCAGTACAAATAGGGACAATCCCCAGATATGTGCCAGAACAAACATAGAAAGTGGATAGAATAACGGGTGTGTCAATAGCATGGATTCTCTGAAGGGTATGCAGTCGTAACCTGAACTGCTTGCCAGTATTTCCCACCGTAAGTCTCAAATGAAATGCCACTACATTGCCAGATAGACACAGGTTTATGTAAAACACACCGAAGATAAAGAGGCAACCAGCTGTACACTC
The DNA here is from genome assembly GCF_019279795.1 of Protopterus annectens. Classification (NCBI taxonomy): domain Eukaryota; kingdom Metazoa; phylum Chordata; order Ceratodontiformes; family Protopteridae; genus Protopterus; species Protopterus annectens. The sequence goes on from NC_056735.1 coordinate 1,556,886,705, forward strand.
TGCGACAATCTGTACAGTGGAAAGGTATGGTATGGATATAGATATATGTGTATACACATAATCCACAGACATAAACCAAAGCAAGTTATGAAATGAGGATTGTACATGTATATATGTATACACAACAGACATATGTCCCGTAGATATGACATATGTACATAAATAGGCCACGTTATAGCTAATATGGGTAGACAAACAGACATGCACGAAAGGTGAATAAACCGCTGCATTCCAAACCATTGGCCAGAAAGTGACAGTCCAGCAAGTTCTACACTTTAAACATGCAGATAGGTGTCCATTGCAGGACCCCAAAAATTGATCCATATGTAGTGTCAACCGACATTGATGCAAAATAAGTGACCTCAGCAAATACGATATAGCTGTACATGCAACAGTAGCAGGTGCAAGGGTGATGACACATGTGTTGATAGAATATATGACGTATGAACTGATATCCGGAGAGTGGGGAGTGCATATAAGTGTCTCCACACTTCAGTACCGCACACATTAAACATATGTAATGGGTACTGTAGAGGGTTGTCAGGTATGGGAATCATGGGCATGCAGAAATGGGCCTAGGTGTTGTTTGGCAGAGATTTCGTAGGCCCGCCCCGTGGGAGTGATGTGGGTAGCACACAACCATATTCTCAATAATGGGGCAAACCATCCACTGGATATTGCGTAAACCATTTTGGCAATATGTAGGGCCCTATATCAGTGTCATGTAGGTGATTATCATGGATGGACATGCGTACGACCAAGATGGTACCCATAACTGGCAAACTGTCAGAATAACACAGCTGCACTAAGGCATAGTACATGAAATACAAATAGGGACTATATTAGATATACCCCAGACAAAGTCAGAATGTTGTGAGAATACTGGCGTAGCCAGGAATGCGTATGTTATGAGTGTTACTAATCATGTAATGGAAATGTCAGTCACTATTATCTAACCGCACAGTTCGTAATGCCTTGCCAGCAATTTACCAGAAAGGCACATTACTATGACAAATGTAACAAGGGCAAAGGTCAAATGTCAGGGCGTTTACCCATAATGTGTACAAGTTAGGGGTATGAAGGTAACCTGTCCAAAATACATGTACAGAACTAGTGATACTAGGTGGACAGGTGAGAAGAAAGACATCAGGACAAATGAGAAAACATGTACAAGTCATACGCATGTACTCCAACAAATGTGAATGACAATGTATGCCCTGTGAATGTCAATGTGGAAGGTTAATAGACACAAAAGTAATGTGTCCCTCAGGGTGTCATGCAGCGTCACTGTAACAATGTCCAGTCCCCCATACTCGTACGTGAGCTCTGCCACTGACGGAAAGCACAAATACCGGCGCACACATACGGTACATGATAGATCAATTAGTGTGGATAAGCAGCTGTTGGCCTGTGTGAGGAATACAACTCTCTGGGTGGGTGTGTCCTGCAATATAAATGTAATGGCATGTGGCCTGTGATGCCGCCATACAGTGTGTGTATTGGTGTCAGAAAGTTGATATCTTGTATCAGACACCTACTCCGCAACTGTACAGATTTACGCAGAGTTCTGACTCATATGTTTGGTGTGTTCCACGTAATATCAGTAACATTCTGGCACATTCCTGATAACTGAAGTCATGAAATAATGACAAACATGTGATTAAGACACCAAATCCAACAGAAAAGCCATACTAATGCAAAACCTATTATTGTGTCAACTATCTACGTTTGTAAGAGCAACATGTCAATACTGCCCCTATGTGTCCCACTATCAGATAAGGCCTTGTCCAGAAATTTGCTCTAGGAGGTGGAGTGGTATGATCAAAAACAGATACATGTGTGAGGAAACAACAATATCGACTGCAAGATAACGCAGAAGGTATGAAATGCGCTGCAGTAGGACATTCAGTACTGTCCGCAGGTATGTGCTGACATGTCAAATGACACAGCAGTCTACATGAAGTACCTATAGGGCTGTCACCTTTACAAATGATGATAGTGGGACATACCCACAGCCATGCACACAGCACAAATAGACATACACACAGCAAAACTAGGCCATGATACATGAAGCCTCCGGCATGTACGAGTACAGTGAGAGTACAGCAAGGATAGATGTCTGCCAAGATATACAGCAAACGCCTGTAAGGGCGTGTAACACCGCACAAAACACGGACGTTGCATGGACAATGTTGGGATTTGCAACATACCCCATTGGGATGTGAAAGCTATGCAAATATGCAATACATGAAACAGTCAGCTGTCCATGCAAGAGCAAAGTTATGGGCAGAAAATAGATTTTATATATATATATATATATATATATATATATATATAGAGAGAGAGAGAGAGAGATACAGACATACACACACACAAGTGGCAGGGCTGGTAATTGAACTTACACATTACTACCCTATCACACTACAGCATGACGCATTTACAGAACGCGCTACCGAGATTACTAAACACAGTAGACACACAGGCATTCTACTAGGTGTGTGTCAACATCCGCAAAGACAAAGACGTCAGCAGGATATATCTGTGGTGCGAAGCATCTAAAAGCATAACCTGAGTCCCCAGGCGGACGGGAGCATGCACACACACACACACACACACACACACACACACACACACACACACACACACACACACACACACACACACACACTTGGCAGGCCTGGGAATCGAACTTACATCTAACTACCCTATCACACTACAGCACGACGCATTTACAGAATGTGCTACCGAGATTACTGAACACAGCACACCCAGAGGCATACTTCCAGGTGGGTGACATCATCCGCAAAGGCAAAGACGCCAATAGGGAATGTATGTGTTGTGAGGCATGTAAAAGCATTACTGTGTCCCCAGGCAGCTGGAAACACACACACACACACACACACACACACACACACACACACACACTTGGCAGGGCCGGGAGTTGAACATACACCTAACTACCTTATCACACTACAGCATTACGCATTTACAGAACGCGCTACCGAGATTACTGAACACAACACTCTCAGAGGCATACGTCTAGGTGGGTGACATCATCCGCAAAGGCAAAGACGCCGATAGGGAATGTATGTGTTGTGAGGCATGTAAAAGCATTACTGTGTCCCCAGGCAGCTGGAAACACACACACACACACACACTTGGAAGGGCCGGGAGTTGAACATACACCTAACTACTTTAACACACTACAGCATTACACATTTACAGAATGCACTACCGAGATTACTGAGCACAGCACTCCCAGAGGCATACTTCTAGGTGGGTGACATCATCCGCAAAGGCAAAGATGCCGACAGGGAATGTATGTGTTGTGAGGCATCTAAAAGCATTACTGTGTCCCCAGGCAGCTGGAAACACACACACACACACACACACACACACACACACACACACACACACACACACACTTGGCAGGGCCGGGAGTTGAACATACACCTAACTACCTTAGTACACTACAGCATTACACATTTACAGAATGCGCTACTGAGATTACTGAACACAGCACTCAAAGAGGCATACTTCTAGGTGGGTGACATCATCCGCAAAGGCAAAGACGCCGATAGGGAATGTATGTGTTGTGAGGCATCTAAAAGCATTACTGTGTCCCCAGGCAGCTGGAAACACACACACACACACACACACACACACACACACACACACACACACACACACACACTTGGAAGGGCCGGGAGTTGAACATACACCTAACTACAGCATTACGCATTTACAGAACGTGCTACCGAGATTACTGAACACAGCACTCCCAGAGGCATACTTCTAGGTGTGTGCCATCATCCACAAAGGCAAAGATGCCGATAGGGAATGTATGTGTTGTGAGGCATCTGTGTCCCCAGGCAGCTGGAAACACACGCACACACACACACACTTGGAAGGGCCGGGAGTTGAACATACACCTAACTACTTTAACACACTACAGCATTACGCATTTACAGAACGCGCTACCGAGATTACTGAACACAACACTCCCAGAGGCATACTTCTAGGTGGGTGACATCATCCGCAAAGGCAAAGATGCCGATAGGGAATGTTTAGAGAGTGAACAGTCTGAAAGCATATTACTGTCCCAAGGTAGACGTACACAAACACGGCAGTGCTGTCATCGGGCCAACTAAATATCTATGGAGCACTACAACACTAAATAGATGCGAGATGCACCACAGACAGTACACCCTTCGAGAGAGCAACCAGTGTGTTCAATGTAGGCATCCATCATGACATTGAAAATGGACATCTGTTGCCTGGATGACCACCATGGCTATACAGAATGTCAATGGCCATGCCCACATGCTTAGTATCACACGTCTGTTTGGAATGTATTGTGTGTCCATCTACACAATGGTGTACTGGGCATGCTCACACACTTAGCAGTTGCAAAGGGCCATCTTGCATGCACACGGAGTCTAATCACGGAAGGGCGCAGTGTGGAATGTACTGTGTGTCCATCTACACAATGGCATACTGGGCATGCTCACACACTTAGCAGTTGCAAAGGGCCATCTTTCATGCACACGGAATCTAATCACGGAAGGGAGCAGTGTGGAATGTACTGTGTGTCCATCTACACAATGGTGTACTGGGCATGCTCACACACTTAGCAGTTGCAAAGGGCCAACTTGCATGCACACGGAGTCTAATCACAGAAGGGCGCAGTGTGGAATGTACTGTGTGTCCATCTACACAACAGCATACTGGGCATACTCACACACTTAGCTGTTGCAAAGGGCCGTCTTGCATGCAGATGGAGTGTACACACAGAAGGGCACAGTAAGGTATAACTGTCCTCACGCACAGGGCGGTCACACATGCATTGACCTGTACACACACAGCTGCCATCACAGCTGTCACAGGTGCAGGTCACACACGTACACACTGCAGTGTACACTGTAGCTGTCAAGTCAGCACCATGTCATCGGTGCAGCACTACACAGCCTTACGGTCCCACAACACCATGTGACACATGACCACTGGGCTGTACAGCAGTGTACACCAGCTGTGCAGAGTACACATGTACCAACAGGGATTCAACAGGTGTTATGCATTGCAATGATACCAGTATACATGAACAGGCCGGCTCAAGACATACCACGGCCCTTACACAGCTGTGACACCTGACTGTTGCTGTACACCAATGAACACACATCTGGATATGTCATACATGTGATTGTGTGGATGTGTGCATGGACTGCACACACAACACATACATACATAGCCTTTGATGTACCTCATGCATAACACTGGCCTAAGCAATGCTACACACGCGAATGGAAGGTGGGCCCATGTCTGTTGAATGCTCACACTACAGGGGGTAGCAGTGTTGACCGGGATGCATACCCTTGTACTGGTCGCCTGTGACACCCGTGATATCATACCGCAGTCCATGTGTTATGTATGTCAACACACATGTCCAACAATAGCAATGCATACAAACATGGCAACAGGAGACACATGTGACATCTGTACTGTGCATGCAGCAACCATGCATGTGCAGGGCCGATGTCCGTAATATAGTTGCACCTACCTACGACATGCAGACGACATGCAGACCCATCATTGACACTTGTATACGGTGACATACAAACAGCACGTATGGAGGGATGTGTGTACATAATGTGGTGAACCACCTGTCTAGATGTATGTGTGCAGGGGGTGGCTCACAGTTGTGTCACACACCATCCTATCATGCCATGTGCAAACAGTACGCTATGTTGCTGTTACGTGACGGTGCTGACATAATGCATACACAGCGGTCAGGTGTTAACAACTATATGTCACATGGCACCTGTAACACCTACAACCTCCCGTGTGCATATAGCAGCACATTTGCCAGATATAGCATTGGTACACATAATGCAATCAATACCGCTGCATGTCTATCAAATGTGTCATCATATTGCAGGTGTATCATTCCCAGCACTGCCATGTGTGTCCGAATGTGTGACCAGGGATGCCACATATCATGGGGAATATGTCCCAGTTGCTACACATCCCTGTACACCATTGTAGAGATCTGTACATACGTCAGTGTGGGAAGCATGACGTTGGCCGGTGTGGTGCATCACACACGTCGGCTGTCCGTATACACATGTGTGGTCATCACAGTGTGTGTGTGTGTCTGTATGTATGTCTGGTGCTTGGTGTGAGGGTGTATGCTAATATACGTTGGGAAATGATCACTAACCCCACGTGGTGACTAACCCGTAATGGTGATGCATTGCACAACCCTGTTGATGCCATAGGTCCCAGCCATACTGGCTACCTGTGCATGTCCCTTCTCTGTGACACATCGTGTGGGTGCATAGTACTGTGAGGGTGATGACCATACAGGCAAGGGTCCCCACCTGCACACTATGGGGTGTGCGTTATAGTGGTGTACACCCCGTGAATGCGGCCATGTTCCTGTATGGTTACAGGGTCCTACTGCTGCACAGTGTGGCCTCCAGCTACCAAGTGACACCTCACATCATCATTGGCCAGGCCACTGTGTACAACCCCTGCATCATGTCACCATACCTGTAATGTGTCCTGCTATGTATGTCACATCTCTGTCCAGTGTAGCCTGTGGCACTGACCACATGCATCAGGTGCAGTATATGTGCGGACATCTGTGTCATGTTGGTGTGTCCAACAGTCAGGTTGAGGGTACATGTAGCATGCTGATATTGCCAGATGTGCCTGTGAGTTATCCACAGTTACACGTGGGGGACTGCAAACACTGCTACCTGTAGGCACATGCAAGTACACCATAGGAGGGAACCAGGGTATCACAACCAACATGGTGCTACAGATGTAACCGAGACACATACCGTGAACACATCACAATGCATGCTGCACCTGCACTACATGGTATGACTGGTGCATGTCAACAGTACACAACCTATGTCACATACACATCTCTCAGTATTCACACACAACCACTGCAACATACACATCCCTCACTATGCATACACAGGTAATATTACATACACCTCTCACTATGCTGTTCACCCTGTGCATCAGAATATTTGTGCATAACCCTGCACCGATGGTGTGGATGACAGGGATGTGGCACAGGCTTCATCATATGCACAGGGTGATATGTTTGCCAGGGGCATAGGCTGCACCAACGGATAACATCATGTGTGTGTGTAAGGGCCGGTGAGTTGACTGGACATGTCTGTGCAGAATGCATGTGGATGTTGTGGAGCCCTACAGTTGTGTTTGCTGTGTGCGTGTATGTGTGTACACAGTTCTGCCATTTGTGAGGCCTACACGGGGTATAATTGACAGCCCCAGATTGTACAGAGCAGGTTGTACAGCTCACTGTGTCCATCCATGGCCACGTGACCTGTGCCTGCCTGGGGTTGCACGGGCACTACCAGGTGGAGGTACAGAGTGGTTACTGTCCGACGACACATGTCCGCTGGAACCATGTCCCCGCTGAGACCGTCCAGGGCCATGTCCGCATGGCCTGCTGTGTCCTGGTATTGACAGCGCAGCACCAGCTGCACTGCTACTGCTACCGGCACTATGGGAGCGGGCATGTGAGGTGGCACGCTCACGTTGACCTACACTAGGCGGTGTTGCTGGCCTATGTCCACGTGGCCTATGCCTCACTCCTACCAGGTGTTCCAGCACAGACAGCTCCTGCTCGCAGATTGCCATGCCTCGGTCAAGGATTCTGACCGTTTCACCTAATCGCCTATCCAGAACATTAGCAATCTGCTGTTGAGCATTTGCCAATGCCTGGATGTTGTAATTTAGGGTATGGATAGCAGCCCTCTGCAGCCTCTGCCCTTCTCTGTTCTGCCATTCAGCACGTGCCTGTGCCGCCATTACAGTCTGGAACATGCGTCTGGTGATACCAGCTGCTGCACTCTGTCCTGCAGATGCATGTCTGCCAGAGGTCCTCCTACGAGCAGCACCGGCCACATGCCTGTGTGGCACATCTGCAGTCATTACACTGACACCATGGTGTGTAGACACACCTTCTGTAGCCACCACACGTTCCTGTTCCACGCTAACAGACGCTGACTGTCCTTCCTCTATGGCCACTGATGATGCGGTATGTGTTGGCAGCTGAACTATGTGCGGGGAAGAGGAGGACAAAGCTGGGATGGTAACCATTGGCACAGATTCAGCCCCTGACAAACCTGCCTGTACCTCATGCATATGTTTATCACCGCTAGTATCTGTGGGGACACTAACATCAGATGGACCGCAGGAGGGTAACGCACCTACATCACCTGTGAATGCAAAGAAATACTGTAAAGTACAATAGACACAAACACAGACACACACACACACACACAGACACACACACACACACACACACACACACACACACACACAGACACACACACACACACACACACACACACACACACACACACACACACACACACACACACACACACACACACACACACACACACACACACACACAGACACACAGACACACACACACACAAACACAGACATACACACACACAAACACAGACACACACAGACACACCATGCATGTGATTTTTCAGATGGCATGCAGCATGCCTGCGATACAGCAGAGGGCATGCAGCTCAGACATTAATAGTGTTAGTAAGCATACCTCCCTGGGGTGCACACTACAGCAAGCAGGTGTCATATCAGTAGCCATGCAGTTCACACAATCATGGTAGTATGCATGCATCCCCGTGATACACCATGTGGCCCAGAATAGGATAACAGTACACATGGCTGACGTGACCTTGCCATGTAATCTGCTGACATGTGCATTAACATGCATACATGTTTGACACAATGGTGTCCTGACACATGTACAGCATCATAATGGGCTTCACATTGCAGTGTTGTGTGTATGCCCTACAGATAAGAATGCATGTTTAGCAAATGTGCATGAGCATGGGAGGGTAGTGTGAGGCGTCTACATTGCTATACAGTGTGAAGTACAGACACTGTGCCATTGCATGGCAACATGAGGCATCTATGTTGCTGTAGAATGCATAATATGTACACATTGCATAGCCATAACTGCAACACAGTCGTGATGTTCAACAGATCGTATATGGTAGACTTCTGTGACACCTCCAGTAGCTGTGCACAGGCTTTTAGGTTGTCCAGTGTACCACATCAACTGTATAATCGGTCAACTAAGGCTATAATTGGACCATGTGTGGACAATGTGCAACAGGGTGTATACACATCCCAAGTACTGTGTGGCTACATGTCTCTGGCCATCCCCCATGGCCATGTGTGCACATGTGTTGGCCAATTGTGTGTGATGGGCATCTTTTCCACATGTCTGTGTTGTCCCATATGACATACACCCATAGATGTCAGATATGTCACAATCCACAGGGCTATGCAGACAATGGGCTGTATGTTTAGTATGTGGGGTATAGGTCATGCGATAGTGTGACAATATTGCAGACAGAACACTACATGTCTGGGACATGTCAGGTGGCACATCACAATGTGTGCACCCAATGCAGGGGCATATGACACAATGGTGACACCTGTGGGCTGCCCATATCACAGCTCACTGTGTGGTACTGTGTGCATACCACACATGTTGTTCCAATGCATACTACATATGCCTCCATTGTAGAACACCTCCACCGTTGTATGCACAGCTGACCACACATGTCGCAATGACAAGTACTGTGGTTTCAAGTCGGTGTATCATTACGTTTGTATATATTGCACATGGGTGGCATGTGTGAATGAAAGGTGGTGTGACCTGCATATCATGACTGGAACAAACATCAGGTGTGCAAGTGTTAACTGGCCACATGGCAAATAGATCTACACTGTAACATGCCTGATACTGATGACAGTCTCACCTGCAATGGACTCATGTCTGTGCGGCATGCCAGAGGTACCTGTATAGGGGTGACACACCAGTATGAACATTATCCATGACTGTATGACAGCCACAGGTTGCACTGTGCATGTGAACACATTCACCTGTGTAATAGCCTATAGTATGCACATGTGTGCATACACAACATAGCATACTGTAGTATGTGGCATGTGTGTCCACATACCTTGCATATGTTGTTACTTTACATAATGTACAGTGACACATGCAACTACATGGGATATAATAGCCATATGTCCAGTACTGACTTACCAGGCAACTCCAGGCTCATTGGTTGAGAGACACCCACCTCCATGATGGCAGCTAGTGTTTCTGGATGCTATTCCCTGGGTGTCCCCAGACTGGCCAGTAGCTCCTCGGTGTGTGTGAGTGGGGTCTGGGTTGGTGGCCCACAACCTGTTCCACCTTGTTCCCTGGCGATTGCAGTGGCACACTGTTTTGCATGTCATATCAAGTCCGTGCAGTGTCTGCACACCTGCTGGTAGGTGCGGTTATGGCCACCCACATCGTTCACCCTCCTGCGTAGATCCTGCCACAGGTCATCCCACTGCTGGGTATGCTGTGGCACATGGCTGAACAACAAGTCATAGTTGTCATGGAGCTGTGGGATGAGGACATCATCCTCCTGGTGGGTGTATGCTGGGAGGCATGTACGGGGCATTATCTGTAAGACATAATGATGGTGACAGGTCACAGTTTCAGAGATGTACAGAGATACTGCTGCACATACATTTCTATGACATCTACTACATCTGCACAGTTATCTTTGCAAAGCATCATGACACTGACATGACTGACACGTTTGTGTCACACATGTCATACCCATTATGCATTGGATATCATCACCATATATGTGTGTCACCTCATTACAGTGTTCATACTCCATATAAATGCTGTCTTGCTGTGGGCATGTCTATTTGCCTGCACTTGTATTCTTACCTATCTGCACATGCCTGGATGTGTCCACGGTACTACTGTTGACCTGGATGCTGTGTATATGTCACATATCAACACAGCCGTAATGGACTTGAGCAGTGACAATGCACACATATGCATGGACACCTGTACATGCATGTGTTTTGCCATATACATCTACACAGCACTGTACAACTGTTCAACATCCTGCCACGGATCCCCTGTATTGCACATGTGATAGACATGGGACAATGGCTAGTCAGATGACATTCACAGGGATGGTTATCAACCATAGCATGTGCGGGCATGGTTTCCAAGCTGCAACAGACAGCCATTGTGCCACCGCAAGGTGCATCAGTGCCACATTACTGATCCAGTCAGTTGATAGTACATCTACCATGTGGCCATCACACCATGTATGACTGGGATGACATGTGCAGCTTTGATGGACAGGGTTGCATGGTATGGTGGGAGTATGTCACATATATGGCACAGGGATCTGTCCAGCCTGTGGTGATTCTAGTATTAGGATGGTGGCTGTCCATGACATATGTCTTATAGATCAGGATATGGACATGTAGCATGTCCATCATCATGGTGTAGCAAATGTCCTTCTGCAAGGTAGACAGCATGCTGCATAGTGGAGGTGAGGATTGTGAAGGCTGGTATCGCACATCCATGCATAGCCAATACCCCTTACAGGTGGTATGTGATCCAATATTGGTCATCACAGTGCTGTATATGGCTGTCCAGTGATCTCTGTGCTCATGGATGGCACCCTGACATGACATGGGTACCTCATATGACTACCTAAGGGGCCTGGAAACGTCACCATGTCAGGGGGGGTGCACTGCACAGCACCATCCCTTACACAGTGTCCATAATGCTGACCACAGCCTAGGTAGTAGTTTATGGGTACAGGGATGTTCACCTAGCGGTGACACTGCTGGTATCATCCATCAGACTGTGCACATATGTCACACACCTCACCCACACAGCCCATTCTGTATGTTGTTCACAACACTGACACAGCTATACTGATAGGTCATGGCCATTCACAGCCTTACATACACAGATGCCTAACATTTGTCTGTGTGGTATGGGCTACAATGAGGGTGGGGTACAACACATTAACCCTGTTCTATTGTAGCTGGCACTGGTGTGCTGCGCACATGTCACTCTTGCACCTTTTGTAGTTGTGAGTCTGTCAACAGGCCACTGGTGGAACACTCCTGTGACATGCAAAGGTATTTGTAATCAAATATCCGTGCTGTCTTGTACATCTGTACTGCTAACATCTACAGTGCTAATGGTTCATGGACATGCACACCATACTCAGCAGGGTTATAGTGCGGTGCCACCCTAAATGACTATCATCACCACTTGTGGGTTGATATTATCCAACACCCTATCTGTATTGTATGGTCATGCTAGGCACTTGTTCAGAACTTGTGAGCATGTCATGAGCTACTGATTACTATAGCACCCATTCCACACCATGTCCCACAGGTACACTGGCTGTCCTACACTTCCCAGCTTGCTTAAGGTACGACAGCTGTTGTACACATGTAACGCACATATCCTGTGGGACATGGTTGTATATCAGGCATGTCCAACTGTCACGTACTAGTGCTACTGCCTGTCTATATGAGGGATATGTCGTACATGTGGCAATAGAGCAATTGTCTCATGTACATATTCAATGCTCACCTCCCAACATACGGCACTACAGCCTGTGGGGGATGCACTTCTGCAGCCGTGCTGGGGGCATAGCTCTCAGGTGTACCTCATTACGAGGAATGTACCTCATTTGGGGTTCTAAAAGGTGCATATTCCTCAAGGTTCCACATTGGAAGGGTCTGTCACACATTCATTGTTGTAAATTGTTTACCTGCTAGCCATGGCTAAATAGATGGAAATCATATTAATTCATTGGAATATCTTTTTTATACGTAAGACCAGCCTATTTTAGCCATCATATGCCCTTCCTAGTTGAAGCTGTTAGTAAGCCAGTTGTAAGTGTTCCACATTTTGCCCATTTGTCACACAGTATGAGGGCTAATGTTCCTCAGTTTGGGGACAGGAGGTTGACAGCTGTGGCTGGGGGTAATGCTGTCACCAACCCTGACTGCACCTGACAGTCATTTGGGGATGTGTAACATTTGCAACACACCCCACCCATCACATAGTCTGACATGATCTACACCACTGGCCACACCTACGAGGACAACTTGTGCAGTACGTCTCCATAATCACTGTAGGCACCAGAGGTAGCCCCCATCATGGAAGACAACATCACCAGCTTATAGCCCACAGACTCATGTGTGCCCATCACATACAGCCGATAGTGAGTTATAACATTCACAACACACCAGTCATAGCTGACTCTATAGGGAGTCACACTGCAGTTCCACACAGCAGGCTACACAAGGCATTAGTCGCTTACATCTTGCTGTCGGGTAACTGCTTCTGCAACATAACCTATGCACCCATGCCACACCTCACCAGGTACGATATGACTGTCATTCTCCATGATAGTGTGACTGCCCTGTGATGCCACTTCACAGACTACATGTGCAGGGACATGCAATAGCTCACCAGTCTTATAGCCTTGAGGGTGTGGACCAAGCCCTGGGGAGCATTTTGCATTCGTCTGGACACGATACCACTGTACAATGACCGACTGTGTCACTTCAACAGTTGCCTATGCTCCTATTGTCATTCCACAGGCATCTGGTATCTGTCCACTATGACTGTCCTGGTCAAACACAATGCTGTGGCACAGATAACTTGCACCTGTCAGCCCTGGGAGTACAGCTCACATGTAAGGCTCTTGCTGCTTCTATACTGCCTGTCTTGCACAGTTTCCAATAACTGCCACCGGCAGGGTGGTAACTGGCAGGCACGACATGGGGTCATGTGACACAATGCTTGCATCTTCCTCTGTGATGCACGCAGGCAAGGCACACCTTATAATGCACCACTCAAACATCTCTGCAGTGACTGGGACCTGCCTCTAGGCTCTGCAGAGCACACCTGCAATGACAGGTTATAGACAGACCATACGTTTCAGGCACATACCTGGACCGGCACACCCACAGCTGAGGGGTTCCCATATCCCACTATGTTTTGCACACATCCTGGCAAGTTACTTAGCACAATGCATCAGAGGTGCTCCACGTGCAACTAACTGTGTCCGGACTGCTATACACATTGTAACAAGCGACAGAGTCAACACATACCCCACGGATAACATACCTTCCATGTTGGTATAGTGGACAGTGGGCCTCAGACAGCTACTACTGATGTGTGACTGACACTACCCCACACTTCACTGGGATAGCCACTCATGTACCGACACATCCATGAGTCATACCCTCCACTCTGCTGGATCAACCCATACACACCACCTCCAAGACCTACATTACCCTTGGCATGAACACTACCACCATGTGACTGGTGTTACACACCTGGGGTTATCCCCTCATTGGTGGATTCCGAACATATGCTAATCGACCTTGTTAGCCACATCCCGGCAACACACCCATCACAGCATACACAGTACATGAGTACTACAACACCTACTACAGACGTCTGCTGACAGCGGTTGTTAACATCATGACACCCGTGCAGATGGACAATGCACATACAAATGCTGACACATACCCCAGTGCACTTCATTAGCATGTACAAAACTGCATGGATCATGCTATTCCACACAGAGCCATGATGGTACACACCAGATAACAGACGCCACTCTGGTGGTCATGTTCCATGGACATATGATGTACAACAACAGGTGTAGGCTGTTGCACAGTGGTGTACATTCCCATGTGTGGGGTGGCTCACTGGTCAGCCGTGGTGGGGCCACAGGGTCCCTCATCACATACTCCAAGACTAGCTATGTAAACATGACTGCCACACATTCTGGGGTGTACCACCAGGCATTATGGTGGTATGTCAGTATTCGATGGCAACACCCACATCTGCTGTCACATACAACAGTCACTCAGGAACATTGCAGACCCAGGTGTTGTTGGCAACATGCTGGAGGATGGATTCAATGCTGACATTACACCCTCTCACTCACTACAGGGCAGCAATCTATACATGAACATTGTGGTGTCCCTGTGGTCACACCTACACAGTACTGACCTACACTCTATATGTCCTGGGACACTGGCCCCATGTCACCTTCCAACGTCCCAGGCTGTGATGTCCACCAACCTCTGAATTACATGTCTCCCCACCAGGCCACCATATTCAGTAATAGCCTTGTTTCAGACATTGTAGCCCCTGAATGGCACACAGCAGCATTCATCACACTACACACAGGTGGCACCGCATTGCACGAGTGGGACTATAGACCTACACACCTGACTGGACTGTTCTGCATGGCTATGGGGCACATCATCAAGGACGTCATTCACAGAGACATTGTTGGGCTCCCGTCCTTTGCTGCCATCCGGGTTGGGCTTGTTAGGGCCAGAGCACGGCCCCTACACATGGTGGACTCCTTTCATACAGTTACCAGGGCAGTTGCTGATGGTACGGGAGTCCACACATCCTACATTGTCCTCTCATTGCCTTTCAGCACCATTCCCCATTCTGGTATTGACAGCATACACATCCACCTGCACATCGTACCCTGTGTCTCAGGATGTTATGCTATGTGGCTCATGGACAGGACACACAGTGAGGCCAGCATACCATAGTACCTACTACATGTCAGGTACATTTGACATACCACGGTCCTCAGTCATAGGGCCCCTCATGTTCAGTATATGCTTCCCTGCGGAACAGGCTAGCACAGGGGACTTTCCTTGCCTAGCTTTCAAACCCCTACATACCAAGTGCCATGATTGCTCCACCAGTTGATACTGACTCCAACCATACGGGTGTCGCTGTGACAGATACATAATATGACTATCATGGCATCAAGCTGCATGACACAAGGTGCATGCACATTACCTTTGCATTACACCATTCACCCACTGACTATCACATGGATGGTAGTCCCCTACATACATATCACATTGTACATGTTTGCAGTACACACATATGTCGCACGCACTCCTGTGGTTATCGTATTGCCACTGTGGCGTGGATATCCTTCTATGTGGCCACACCTATCTGTACTGGGTGTGTAGCTGGTACATAGGCACTCATTGTATCTCTGAACTCAAGACATCTACACACATTAAAGGGTACACCACCCCATTCAGGGTGTACCTTACACAACAGCTACATCTTTACATGCCACAACATTAACACGCCATGACGTTTACTGAGCTCCGACAGTTTAAATATGCGGCTGCACTACGGACACCACATCTGTACACATTTGCATACTACATACTCAGGGGTGACCTCTGCTGATCAGACAGGGCCCATGTCCACAGCATTATTGATGGATATACTCCTCATATGCGACATAAGCAGAGGCCACTGTGAGCAACATGCTCATGGATATGTGCACACATGCCACAATGTGTGGGATGTGCTTGTGGGTTACATTCCCAAACTGGACACTCACCATGCTTTGGAACATAAGTCCTATGTACATCACGCAGGGACACTCAGTAGCACTGTTCATGTGATACCTCCCTTGGTGGTTGGGAAACACATGTAGGCCTGGGATCACTGCAGTGGCTGTACTGTGCAGAGGTGCAGGTGACACCTGGCTCTGCTGTTCACAGGACACTACCCTAGAGAGGTGCCACTAGTGTGAACACTGTCGTTGTGCTTACACATGGACTTGCCAGACTGCATAGTACCCCACTATGCACCTGTGAAGCTATTACATGTCCTTTGTGCATGGTTACTTGGTAGCCCTTCCATTTAGATTAGCTATCATGCTATTACTATGTCCCATACCTACAGGCCATATGTATCCTGTTATTGTACATACCAATAGACGATACCTGTGGTATGCATGATATGCCTGTTATGCTGTGTAGAATATCTGTCATATCTACCTATAATACTATACATTACACATATTTCACATAGTATCCCATAATGCAAAGCATACTTGCACAGCGGGACCACCTTACATATGTCATTAATGTTATATGCCCATACACATGCGTGCTGTGACAGTATATCAACATATACTATCCCCTGCTATGGCACGTCATTGTTGGACATACCCTACCACTGACGGCGGGTTGTATGGAATTGTTCTGTTTAACGCCCTCATGTAGCATCCCTTGTGGTGTCTGTGCTGTGTACCTTGTGTCCCACTGCTGGACGCACAGTTTCTACAAGCGTTAGTATGCTCAGCAAGACATCACTACATAAATACCTTTCCCCACTTTATGCATTGCGGATACATTTAATTAATGCAAACCAGGCTATACATACAGTAAAACTAATTAATACAGATCATGCTATACAGAACCTTACATATCGGGCATTCTACATACCTTGTTGTCGTTATGGCATTTCGTTTCTATCTCTCTCACAGTGTTTCAACTGGTATTCGGTATGAGCATACGGTTAGAATGTCTGGCAAGTCATCCTTATATACGTCGATACCTGAAACATGTGGATTCATCCCGCCAATTGGTGTTCCTGAGTGACTAATTACTTGCATATCAGCTGTGCAGCTATTCCATTCACCAATTACACGGCGACAGTGGGGTATAATTGGATTCTCCACTTGGGCGTTGCCTATTTGCCCTACCTTCGGGGAGACGGTCTGTATTGTCTTTTGTTATGTGTAACTGCAACTGCTATGCATGGAGACAAGTATAGTTTGGATTCATGTCCCCCGTGGATTGTGTGTGACAGGTAGAGTATTTGGTTCAACATGTGGGTGTACCTGTCATCCCAACGTCTGATAATGGAGTATTGCAAACAAAACCTGTTACATGGCTGTTTGTTCCATTATACAATGCCTGCAATTTTGCATGACGCCTTTAATTGTGTCTCTCACACGGTATGTTGAGGGTTCTGCAGATGTAATTGACTGACTGGATGTTTGTGCTGCTATTACAGTCTGTATTGCTTTAGTTTCTAGTGTGGGGGGATGTCGGTGGGTGTACGTAACATATACAGGTTTGTGGGCCTTGCATTTCTACATAATCCGTATATATGTGTGTGGGTTCCGTCCCTAATTAGAGAGCTAACAGTTAGTAGACTTATGTTACGGGATTGTACGTTGGGCCATTGTTAATTGGTTTCTATATCGTCTGCAGGTGAGCTTGCTACTTGTATACCTCCGTAATTGCAGTGATATATCACGGGATATGTGTGACAGCTATCCCTTGTATTTCTGTCCCAGATATTTGCAGTCATTGTGGTTGTGTTGTTAAAAGAGCCTGTTTGCCATGGGTTGCCACCTTTTCATATGGTCACTGGACACTTGTGGGACACAAAGCGGTGTTTACAGGCCAACACGTAGCCACAGTCAGTACACAGGTTAGCACATACTTTTATCCTCACTACATACCTATTGTTGCGTGACTTTGGCTACTTATCATATTGCATGTAACATTTACGTTTCTTACATACAGGCATAACTATTAAATACGACTGTTACATTATATATGGGACATATTTATGTCCTACCATCTCAGACATTTGCCCTTTGTACTGTTTTATGTCAGGACACACCTGCCCAGGGTGGGGCTGTCCCTCCTACTGTGGGACAGGTAATAACCGTATACCTACGGCTAGCTATACCCACACCTACCGTACTGATCTGCCTCTGACTTGGCACTAGCAAACACATGTTGCGGACACACACACACATTACAGTCACACAGAGATGCACACGGCACCCTTAACGCACACTTACACAGACTACGGCACTCACAGACACAGTTGAACACAGTACCTACGTGGACTGTGGCACCGGCAGCAGTGACTAACTGTCCCTTCATATCATCATACTATTACTCGCGGATGTACTGTTCTGGTACTGTGTTCTATCTGTCTTTCAGCCTCATGGTTACGCATGTCGGTATGTTACACATTCCATGGTTGGCGGTATCCTATTTATTTGTACCTCCAAGATGTTATGAATGTCGTCGAACTATATATTATATTTGCAGATATCGCTGAATCCATCTATATCACCATAGATCCCTCTATTGCTCTTTCTATCTGTATTATATATATGCATATGTGTACATATATCTATATATCTATATATCTATATCTATATATATATCTATATATCTATCTATATATATATATATATATATATATATATATATATAATGTATATATATATCTGGTGGGGAACGTGACAGGCACACAGCACCACCATATGCTGTAAGACTCATGTACTGTTCAGGTGTTGGCATTCCGTGTTCCACTGGCTGTTGTGTTTACAATGTTTGAGGGCTGCCTATGTAGGAGTCACACATTGGGCCACCTATACATTACAATTTACAGGTGGTCATGTTTGTGTGCCATCCATTTTACTGTGTGTGTGCAGGTGGAGAGGTGTCAGTCCGTAGGGGCCTACACTGTCAGAGTATGTGCTATACATTCCCTCTTTGCCAAGGCGTAGGCATATTGGGCATGCCTCTGTCTGCCTACTGGGGCTGGCACAGTGTGTTCATGGTCTGAATCCCTCTGTGCCTGTAATGGCCTTGGCAATTGTGGTGGGCTATGAGGGCCTTCACCATTTTGTCCCTGCTGCAGCTGCTTCCGCAGGATCATATTATGTAGCATGGCGCATACTATGACGATGTGGGCACACGTGCCTGGAGAGTACTGCAAGGCTACACCAGATGTATCCAAGCACCGGAACTGTGATTTCAGCATCCCGAACACACGCTCTATGATGATTCTGGTTTGTGCGTGTGCCTCATTATGGCATTCTTGCATGGGTGTGCGTGCATTTCTGATGGGAGTCATCATCCACGGCTCCAGTGCATAGCCAGCATCCCCCACGAGATGGCCATGTGGGATGTCCCCCCTGACGAATACCTGATACAGCTGTGAGGCATGCCAGATATGGGAGTCATGGTAGCTTCCAGGGCTGCCAGCACACACATCCATGATAATGCCCTGGGCATTGCACATGACCTGGCAGTTGATGGAGTGGAATCCCTTGCGGTTTATGTAGTGCCTACCCTGCTCATCGGGTGGTGACTTCATTTGTATGTGTGTGCAGTCTATCGCACCCAGTACCTCCAGATATTGTGCCACACGGCGGAAGTGGCGCATATTGCTGGCCAACTCCTCCTGTGTTCTGGGGAAGTATATCTGCTCATTGGCATGTGATAACATGGCATCCAGGAACTGGTGTAGTACCCTGGATGCTGATGCCTGTGAGATACCCATTATATCTCCAGTTGGCCTTTGAAAGGTACCTGTGGCCAGTATTCGCAGGCTTACACATACCTTCGTGTCCACTGGGATGGGTTCCCCTCTGTTGTTTCTGGTTCTCAGGCGTGGCTGGCACAGCTCCACTATTTGCTGTAAGATGTCTCTGTCCACCCTGTAATGCTCTACTATCTCCAGGTTGTGTAGCCCCTGGTAGGTTACCCTTGGTCTGAACAGTCTCCTTCTCCTCCGAGGCCTGCGGTGGTTGTCAGCATCATCCTCCACAACACTGTCAGTCTCTAACACATGCTGATGAATCACAGCTATGGCAGCTCCCAACATATACATTTTAAAAGTTCCCTGTGTGTTTACACCTATGGTGCGGTGTTTGGGAATACACAGGTGTGTGTTGGGTGCTTTCACACTTTATACTATTGTGCTGTCAACACCGATGATGTCATAGGGTGTGTATGTACGATCGTAGCTACAGGTTATCTTATGTCTTTTACAGCCGGAACTACTATTGTGGTGCCTTTGGTGTTGAATTACATTTGCCTGCCGTGGATTACCTCTTAACCTTCCCTTTACATTGCTGCACGTTGCACCTACCATTTTCTGGCGTACATCCTGCAGCCTACTTTCATTTGTACTTTCCTGGACCTGGCGTATCTTGCGTTATGTGTGCTACTGCCGGTCTGCTGTCGGTTTGCTTTGCTCTGCTGTGTCAGGTCTCCTATCTTTGCAATCCAATACCTCCCCTCCTTCCTTTGCATTCAAATGCCTCCCCTATCCTGTTTTGCAGGTTTCTGCAAGCAGACTTGTCAGCTGCCGTCGATTGGCCTTCGTGGGTTGATTGGTGTTGATTGCTCATTAGTACTCCAATTACCCTACTTCCGCATTTCCTTCTTTTCTTCCCCTGACCTTCCTGTTTCTGCTATTGTTTGTGGCGCGTGCGTCCGATTACTGGGTTTCGGGCACGTTTTCATCCTCATACACATGCGCTTTTGGGCACCATGTGTGCTCTCAGCTAAATGATTCCTCCCCACCCCTGTCCTGCAGCTTTGCTTAGCAATGGACAGGCCAGATTTGCAATGCTCCAATGTGCTTACTGCTACGGTGGCACACCCCTCTGCTGATGTCATGTGTCTCCTCTGAGCCACTCCTCGGTGTTATACCGCTGCGCCATATGGTACAACCTTCATCCGGCGGGACATTTGCGATTCAGTATTATCTGCCTCATTTGCATGGCATTGACTACTAATTCATAGTTACCGCGCCGAACGCTATCGCAAGCCCTTAGCAACTCTTTCACCTTGGTTGTGGTGTTCCATGCCTACCATTGTGTATTATGCTGTAAACCTGATTTCTATTACGTTGCGATTTTATGACATTTATATATTATTTCTTTATGTTACAGCTTCCGCACACATGACCTGCGGTTGTGCTGTGCGTTACTGTGGACATGACATTAAATGTTGTTATTTACGTGTTGTGCATCTTTTCTTATGCCATTGGCTGTGTATTTTGCCATTGGCATATGTTAACGTTGTGATACCTGGGTCTGGCCCTCTTCCATAGCTCCGATGTTCTGTTTGGGAAAATGTAAACCGTGTTTTTGGTTTACATTTCTGTGGGCTTACGCTATGCCTGCACCACTTCATGAATCGCTATATGCCTTCATTTGCATGGTGCAACACTGCACATGGGGTGATTAGCATACCTACGCCGGGGGCTGCGCAGTTCTGGCATACGCTGGTAATGCACGTGGAATTGGATCGTACCTGAATCGCTCGACGGCCATATTTGGTGTTATAACGCCTATGCTATGCATGCGCCTGGCACAAGCTTCATGAATCCCGGGGATGACCTCATTGAGTCCCGGCCACCTACTAATGTCTAAACGCAATTGCCACAACACCTCATGTTTTTCTACAAGTAAACTAATAAACCCACCTCTATCGTCCCCTACTATCTGGTCGATAACCCTAAACTGTTATGGAGAAGCAGAGGTGAGCAATCTGCCCAAGACAAGATATGGCAGCAGGTGGTCCTTGGCATTAATGCTGTCAGAGGGCATGGGAGAACTTATTCTCAGATACAACACAGGGCAAGGGACATGATAACTTCTGCCCCCCTTAAGGCGGCTGCAATTTCCAAAGAACAGGTGGCTATGGGAGGTGGTCCTACTACTGAACCACCACTATCTGAAACAGAGGAGTTCTTGTCCACTGTCAGAAATCCAGATAGCTTGGCAGAGGGTTCTCACAGAATCCTTGATGTTGGTACAGATGTAAACAACAGGCCTAGAGTGTTACAAACAGACCTTCCACGTATGCAAAATGCAAGCATCATTGTTATATCTTTATATGTGTGTATCGTAGATAGCTGATATAGGTTCATAGGAGGTTACTAGGCTAACAGCCCTAGAGCTCTTACAAGCCTAGCCATATTTATCCCAAGTTGACTCTACTGTCAGTGGTTAGCTCAGTGAAGTCACAGAGGTAAGGGTCTATGGTAGTTAATGTCGACTTCCTCATTCCATGATGGATATGGGTACCACCCCAGTATTGAATCTGTGGTCACCCATTCATTGATCTAAGTTATGTTTGAAGAGGGTCAGGGAGGGTCTCTATTTCACATCAAATGTTAGCTTGTTCCAGAGAAGTGGCAGTCTCCAGGAGATGTATCTATCTCTCCAACATGACCTGTTATGTGTTAGCTTTGGAAGACTTCATAAGATCTCTAGTTTGTTAGGCTACAGAGGGATTTCGTTCTCTGTTGAGTCAGTTCCCTCTTGTTCTTGGACATTAGTTTCTTTCTGTTGTTGTGTAGCCTGTTTATACTAGAGGTCCAGCAGGGTGACTTATTTTTTCAGTAAGACCTGGTTTTAATCTAGTCAGGTACAGTCAATTCTATATAGCTGCTTAAGTGGTTAGGTAGGGCATTGGTGTACACCTCAGCACAGGAGTCCATGTCATCCGCATTCAAGGAGGCTTTGAAATTTCTTATACTATCACTTAGTAGGAGGTAATTTGTCTTTGAAAAATTATTAAGCGTTTTTGAGCTTGGTAGGGAATCTGGTCTTATAATTGCATCAAATGAGACTGATTTATGATCTGATCTTACCAGAGAGGATACCACATGGGAGGGGGGATGAAATGCTCTCCCGTGTTAGTGAGTACTATGTCCAGGACATTTCAGCCTCTTGTTCATGTGCTGACTAGCTGTTCCATAACATTTGCATTGGCAAAGTCCATAAACCTCTGCGCCAGCATGTTTGTGGTTGTGTATGTTTCCCAGTCGATGGTAGGATAATTAAAATTATCCATGAGTAAGATGTTGGGCTGTATGGCAAGTGACTCCAGTAAGTCCAGGTATGCAGTATGCTTTTATTGTTTCACAACAGGGGACCTATAACTAACTATGTTGTGGTAGGGGGTTTTGCTATAGTTAAACTGGACATGGAGTAGCTCAAGAGAGTCATACTTATTTACCAGTCTCGAGGTGTACTTTTCCTTAATGAAGATGGATACACTTCCTTCTTTGTTTGTGATATGAATGTATGGAAGGCATTGTGTAGCCCTGCATGGCCAGGGTGCTTTCCATGCCTTTGAACCATGTCTCAGAGACTGCACAGATGTAAGCATCTTCGAAAGTCAAGAGTGCTTCCACGGAGTGCAGTTTCTTGTTTAGACTTCTAGCATTAAGCAGCAGTACTTTGAGTTTATCTAGGGAGGATTTTGTTATGTTGGGAGGTTGGTTATTTTGATACTGCCTAAAAAAAGGCACAAAAGGGGTGGCTAATGCTTTTACCAGTATGTGAAAACCTAGAGAAGAAAGGTAGACCATCTCTGGCAAAGCAGTGTGGCCTGTTGACCATGTCTTCCCAGGCTGACAGATATTGAATCCCCTTGGGCTGACACCAGAAGCTAAGACAATTGTTAAAGTAAATCATTTTTGGTTTGTATTGTGGAATCACTAATTTCCCAGTATACCCCCCTCAGTTCCTCAGAAGCTCAGATCAACGTCTCTTACAAATACACAAACCTAAAAAATCTTTTGTACAGAAACTCTATAGCTTTTCCCCTGCTCTATCTTGGAACAAACTACCCATGCCCCTTAGAAACATTACCCATACCCCTGAATTTAAGACAGCGCTTAAAGACTTCCTACAAAACTCCAGGATATGTCATTGTTATCACCCCACTTGATCCGACTCCTCTGCTCCATTTCGTACCTCGCTCCTCCCTGTCCCACCTTTTCCTTCCTTCCTCTAATTACCTTCCTTCTATTATCACATGGCAATCACCTACTTTTATCCTGCTAACTTCAACATCTTGTCTGGGTAACCAACTACCCCCATCCAATTGGCTATAAAGTCACTAAATTAATATCTACACCAAACTTAGCTCATAAAACAATATGCAATGAATATTACTTTTGTGCACTGATGACAATCCTAATGTGAATACACTAACCTTGCAATTAGCAGTTTATACTATTTCTACTTTGTGTAAGTGTAATATGTGATATTGTACTCTTAATAGCTACTTGATTTGTCATATTGTACTGTTTCCATATACTTTTCTTAATCGTATTATGGAGCTTTTCTCCCACTGAAAATGGGCAATTGCTCAGTCAGACTAGCCAGGTCAACAAATGTCAAATAAATATTTCATCCTTGCAGATGGTAGAATGCTGCTTAACGCTAGGCTTATACCTGTCTGTGACATATAATCTGAGAGCTTAGTCATGTCCCTCTTCATATAGTCTAGTGAGGTATGTCTTAAGTCATTCACCCCCACATGGACTATGACAGACTCATAACTGTACTTATGTCTGAGCGACTTGAGTGCTTGAGTGACTTGATGGATCCTGGCACCTGACAGGCTGCTAACTGTAACCCATTGCTTATTCATCCTGGTGAGGGGAACATCCATGCATCTCATAATGGAGTCACCTATGACCAATACATTGGGTTTTGTGGTATTATGCCTTATGGGCTTATTCGTTGAGGCACTTATCTGTGTATTATTATGTGGTGTGGTTGTTTTTTGCATTGTTATGTGTGTAAATGATTTCCATTTCGGAGGCCTCTGATATTTTCATAAGTTACTAGTGAGCACCTCTATATATGTGAGATTATGTGTCATATCCTTATGTAGTGTGGGGAAGTTGTGTGTGTGCTGACAGCCTGTCTGGCATTTGATTTTTCCTTATGTGAGAGTCTTGTCTCCAATTTCGTAGTGTAACTACATCTCTCACATAAAGTATTTGTTTCAGGAGTAAGTGGTTGTCAGAATACATGAGACAATTGCTACAATATCTCAGGATGGTTATGTCTATCAGGCTGGCCAGCGAGATGATGGGAGACTGCCTGTCCATGATAGAAGGTTCATACTGTATGTTTTATTAGGAAAGGGAATGGGTTAATTTGATAGCACTGTGCTGGTAGCGGCAAGACTAAAAGAGGGACCTATACTTTGTGTAGGCTAAGGTTGATCAATAAGACAATGCTGTTCTGTGCACAACTGAGTTGCTCCTAGAGCAACAGAAAAGCATGGAAGGGTTTCACTGACAACTGTTTAGGAAAGAAACTGAGCATCTAGGCCTTTGCATCTATACAGGACACTGCTAACTGCTGCTGTGTGAAGAGCAGTACTATATATATATATATATATATATATATATATATAGAGAGAGAGAGAGAGAGAAAGAGAGAGAGACAATGATAACTGTGAGTTATACTACAATGATAGAGAAATAGTGGATGGGTGTTTTGTGGGTGGGGGAATCCAACCATTCACTACATATTTGTATGAGAACATTTTTAATCTGCACTTGTGACGGGGATTGTTCTCTTTTTCTTGTTTCATTTGCATGGTGATACTTAGCAGACATCTTTCCTTTTCCTTCCTGACATGCAGGCACTTCTGTATTGCAGGCTGCCAGCCCACCTACACATGTTAAACATACATTTGGTTATTGTTATTACTGTATATAATGTAAATTCACATCTATATGAGAGTAAAATTTGTGTTGCTCTAGCAGCTGTTAAAGTTTAACATGCCTTTCATATAAGGAAAATATGTGATCAATTATGTTCTCCTTTTTCCCATTTGTTGTGGTTATTAATTGTTATCAGAGGTAAGCCTGAGAGGGCACTGTGGAACTCCTATCACCTGATGTTGGAGTATTGGTAGCCTCTAATGATCATGGTGGTGATGAAGAAACACAGTCTGGGGGATGCACAGGGTCAGTCTGACACTAAGGCTGTGGCACCCCAATCTCCTACCATATTGTGGATACAGTCAGTATACCTATGCATACTCATTATACAGAAATTTCTGATAAAGGACAGACTGTGGGTGGCACAATTTATCAGGCTAGTGTGGTTACTCGAGTCACAGAGCTGGTTGCTTCTCCTGGTAGCCATCATGAGGGCATTGTGCCATGCAGGAAAGCTGGTAGGGGTGCTGAGGATGGTGCGTCATTAACTACCACCATACATATGTGTAGGGCCATAGTTGAGGCACAGGTCCATTCCACCAGGGCCACAGAAGAGATAGTGCAACTGCTAAACATCTTGCATTCTGATGTGAGTGACTTTCTGAACTGTGTGTGCATCATCTTGGACAGGGTGAATGACACACTGGATAAGGAAACACTTTGTTGAAGAAATTTTAGTCCCCACTTTGTAGTTTGGATCCATTTGCCTCCATAGTGTGCCTTCATTTAGGGTTCTGGTTAGTAGCAGACTAACTGAAGCAGGGGTAATAGGCAGAGGAATGCAAGATTTCCTCCTCTCCCCTTGCCTTTTTCTGCCAGTTATGGAAGAGCTTTCGAGTCAGATAAGATCTCAATTGGAGATGTTGTCAACAGCTGATGGGTCTTTCCATGCTTTTTTGATATTTGCAGATGATTGCATGTCTTTGAATTCAGTCTTGCCAGTGGTTCTTGATAGAGTTTTGCATACATTTTTACCTTTTCAGACTGGACTAGCTTCTGGATTACAGTGTGATCACAATAAAATAGTTGCTACTCGGTGTGAGAGTTCTGTTAGTCATGGGGAATCAGCTCTGGTCAATACCATCTTCAAAGCTAAATACCTGGGGTTATTAGTGAGGTTTATGTTTTGTGACACCATAAAAGATAATCTGTGTAAGAACCTAGTAAGGATCCAACATCTTGCTCTCAAAGTAGCAAATTTCCACTCACTGACTGGTAAATTCAATGTTGTCCATGTTATGATTCTTCCACATATCCTGTCTACTTAGAAATTCGATAGTTCCCATAAATCAGTCCCCTTTAGTGCATACTCAAAACTTAATACCTAGTGCAGTTTTTGGCAATGGGACTGTAGAGTTAAGGCATATATTGCTCACCTCCCTAGGTTCTATGGGGGCATAGATATTCCATATCTGGCTTGCTACATTCTCGTGTCCTAAATCGATGTTCTCATACACAATGCATGTAAATGGCCAGTAGATGACAATAATACAGACAATCCACCAACTAAGTGTTTCTTTGAAGTCACCCAGAAGTGGCTGATGTAGTTATTTAGAATCTCCATGAGGGTGTGTGGTTATGGATGGGTAGAGGGCCAAATAAAGTTATCGGCCATCACCTGCTTGTGGGAGATGCTTTGAGTATGAGACCATATTTATATGGAGATGTAAAGGAATATTGGACTAGGAACAGATTTTGGAAGCTCCCAGTTCCATATCTTTGAAGAGTCTAGATGATCTGTGCTCTACATTCATTTTGAAACTTTCAGATTGGTTTACATAACACCAGATAGGGCAGATTTGGTCCAGATGGATTGTAAATTCTGAAAGAGGAGATCAGGCCATTCCATGGGAAAGTGTGGTTAGATCAACTTGGGCAGGATTGGACTTATTTATAGAGATTTATGGATTACCAAAGCAGAGGCCTTATGCCATTTGCTCTTGAGCCATTGGAGAGTGCAGGAGCAGCTTCACTTTACCCTGCAGCAGTGGAACCAGATTTGGTATGCCTTACACCTGCTAAATAGATGGACCAAATACCAAGATCAACAGTTTTGTATTTTAATCCACTGGTACAGCATCTCTTCCAGAGAGCTGAAACTGGGTCAATAAAATGATGATATATGTCAGATGTGCGACCAGAAAGCAGCGGTTAACTTGCACATGTTTTGCAATTGTCCTATCATTAAAGTTCAGTGGTCAGTGCTGATTGATAAGCTCTGTCCTCTCACAAGAGTTTTCGTTTAAAACTTAACCATAAGATGACATATTCACAGTATGATGTTTCTTGCATTGTAGCTAGTGTTGGAAAATGTATGAGAGCTAAGTTTTGGAAACACCAGGCATGTTTACCTCAAGACTGCTTAGCCAACCTTCTTAAGAAGCATTTAGGGTATATTTTATACTCTTTCAAGGCAGTAGAAGCCTTGAATGCTCTTCCACAACACTAGCAGCAATTTTTAGACAGTTATGATTGAATACATTTCTGTTTATTCCCCTCAATGTGTTTTTATTTCACTTCTTTGTTTTTTTTTTTTTACTTTAACAGCTATTTTCAGTACTTAGTGATGATGGCCAATGTTTCTATTATATACCGTTTTTGTACTGTTGTTGGGATGTTGTTGATTATGTTTTAAGTTCTTTCTGCTGCAAAATCTAATAAAATTTAGTTAAAAATGCAGGTGCCTTGAAAGTGTCATCCCAGACTTTAGCTTCATGTCCTGTCGTCATAGTTTCAAGACCCATATGTTTTTACTGTATGCCTTCTCCTGTTAGCTACTGCAGAATCTTGTGAGGGCAAGACTACAGTTAGACTGAAGTGGATGCTGTTAAGAAGTTCATGGTTAGGTTACAGGGATGCTCATTGGCTGGAATGGTAAAGGTAAAGTGAATGGTTGGAAACTTCTAAGCAGCTGTAGTTATAGCATGTTTTAATTTAAATGTAGATGAAATTAATTGAACTTAGATATTACAAAGCAACATCAGGCACTTTTGCGCTAGTCAACATTTGAAAGATTTAGCTTCAGTTTTGAATTTTCAATTTATCTAGGTTCTGAAGAAGCCTTTTTTCCTAAGTCATGATTATTTTTTTCATAAACCAGAGTCTCCCTGAAGTACAGATATGAGTTAATGAGTTCTGATAATAATGATAATAACTCTTTATGATATAGATTTGAAATGATTAAATAATTCTGGAAGTAGCATTACAGTTTGTATAAATGCATGATAGGAAGAAGAAATGTTTATGACTTGGATTCATTACCATAACAAAAGCAGGATATTTGAAAATCATCAATTATTTACTTGGGGCTGTTTTTCACCATAGCGATTTTTTACTTTTGGACATTTTTGTGGGTTTCACTGATTGCTGTCATTTGATTTGGAAGTTATGGACTTGTTTTTCTTTGTGTCCTAATTAAAAAGAATTGCCCATGGTACTGCACCTTTAGGTCATTTATACTATTTAGCTTACTTTTGCCATTTCTGAAGCACTTTTATCCCCAGGTCAGAGGAAACAACTTTACTGTAATAGTTTCAGGACCTTGACTGTTTCTACAAACCACACAAAAAAGATCTGACTTAAGAAGCTTTGATGAGAAAAGAAATAGTTTTATTAGCCAGATGGCAAAAATATAAGTTGTCCATTATAAAAGATGTAGTTCCTAAATTCTACAGGGCTAGTTTATACAGTCCTCTGTTGCATACACCATAAACCACTTTAAAGTCTTTTACATTATCTTAGTGTATAATTTGGAAAACTCTAAAAAACTGATAGAAGCTTAACTTAGGTTAAAATTCCCACTTCTTTTTGTACAATCAGTCTTGTTTCTTAATATGTATGGGACATCCTGATGTAAATAAATGTTAGCAACAGTAGATTTATGCAGTTTATTAGTTTCCTTTCCTGTCTTTTTTTCTTCAACTCCTTTTATATGCATAGCTTTTTATGGCATATTTTCCTTTAACTATATGTGCCTCGTTCTATAATCCATGATTTGTTTCCAGCTTAAAGAAAAGTTTGTGTTCATTTTATAAGTTTGAACTTTGTTCAAAATAATTTTGGAACAAAAAAAATCATTGATTATGCCACAATTTAAATCAAGTTAGTCAGTAGATTTCCATATTCTTGCATGTTATATATGCACATGATGTAATACTTTTTTTATAAAGGAGATGTAAAGACTTACTCCTCCTCACATAAGCTGTATTTTGATCTCTAAGTAAAATTTATTTTATGTTTAACATTGTGAGACTAGGTTTGTCACCTAGAAAGTCAAAGTCAAAATCAAAGAAGACTTTATTGTCATTCAAAACTACACCACAGTGTAGATGAATGAAATTGTGATGCTTCATTCCTAGTGCAAAATATATACATACAGAGAAGAAGAAGAAAATAATATCATAAAAATAAAAGTAAAACTAGAATAAAATAACAACATAATGACCAGACACACTTTACATATGAATAGAATTGAGTAACAACATGTGCATGACATTACTATAACATAAGAACTAAGCAGCATATGGAATGGTCAGCATGAATATTGCACAGTGTGATTGATATTGCACCTCATAGAGTTCTATGGTACGTTAAGGTGTGAACCAACATTAAATATACACATCAGTTAGTTATTGCACATGAAAAAGCTTAATACTTATAGTGCAACAAACCCTGGATATGTAAGGATCTGTGCAGTCAAATAAATAGCATAACTATGTGGTAGGAGAGGGAAGAATGCATTGACGGTCTCCAAGCTCGTTTGTCACAAGAGATCAGTAGTCTGATGGAGTGAGGAAAGAAACTGTTGTTAAGTCTAGAAGTCCTACAGTGCATACTTCTGTATCTCCTACTTGAGGAGAGGTGTGAGAACACACCATTTGCAGGATGTGAAGGATCATTGTATATCTTCCTGGCTCTACTGATGCAATGTGATTCACATAGGTCTTCCAAAGGTGCAAGAGAGGAACCAATGATTTTCTCTCCTGACCTTACAACTCACCTAAGAGCCTTACAGTCAGAGGTGTTGCAGCCCCCCATACCAGACAGTGATGTTATTGGTAAGTATGCTTTCGATGGTACCCCTGTAAAGTGTTTGGAGAATGGCCTTTGATAGTTTTGCCTTCCTCAGTTTCCTTAGGAAGTGCAAGCATTGCTGAGTTTTTTTGACTATGTAAGATACATGGACTGATCAGGGCAGGTCCTCTGTGATATGCACTCCCAGAAACCTTGTACTTTTGACCCTTTCCACTGTCATCCCTTTCATCTCTAGAGGTTGGTGTGGTTCTTGAGACCTTCTGAAATTCACAATCAGTTCCTTGGTCTTGCTGACATTCAGTGCTAAATTGTTGTTGTCACACCAGCCCAACAGATGTTTGATCTCATTCCTGTAGGCCATCTCCTGTATGTCTCTGACCAGACCTATGACCATGGTGTCATCCGCGAATTTGTTGACTTTATTGGACTCATGTCTGGCCATGCAGTCATGCATCAGCAAGGGAATAGGAGAGGACTCAAGATGCACCC
This sequence comes from Protopterus annectens, assembly GCF_019279795.1. Classification (NCBI taxonomy): domain Eukaryota; kingdom Metazoa; phylum Chordata; order Ceratodontiformes; family Protopteridae; genus Protopterus; species Protopterus annectens. The sequence continues at coordinate 1,556,918,329 of NC_056735.1, forward strand.
CTGTGGTACTCCTGTATACAGGGTTATGCTTTTGGAACTGTTGCCACCCACACAAACTCTTTGAGGCCTTTCCGTGAGGAAACTTAGAATCCAATTACATAAGTGGGAGTTGATGCCCAACTGTAGTAGTTTCATTATCAGATTCTGAGGGATGACAGTACTGAAGACAGAACTGAAGTTTATGAATAGCAGTTCTTGCCTTCCAAGTGGGTCAAAGTTTTGTGGAATGCTAGGGAGATGGCATCCACTGTGCTATGGTTTGTCCTGTATGCAAACTGCAATGTGTCCAGAGTTGCTGGTATGCTTGAGGCTATGGATTCTTTAACCAGCCTCTCAAAGCATTTCATCACTGTCGAGGTTAAAGCCACTGGTAGGTAGTCATGTAGAGTTGCTGGTTGTAGTTTCTTGAGTAAGGGAATGATGGTCATCTTCTTGAAGCATTTTGGTACACTAGCTAGTTGTACAGAAGTACTGAAGATGTCTGTGAGTACTAGCACCAGATCTTTCACACATTCCTATAGTACCCTACCCATGATGTTATCTGGGCCAGCTGCTTTCCTTGAACTGACCTGTTTCAAGGTTCTGATGACATTAGTTGCATTCAGGCTCAGCACTGCTTTATCCTTGTCAACAGGTAGTTTATTTGCCACATTTTGTTATCTGCATCAAACTTGCTGAATAAGATGTTCAATTGGTTCAAAAATTCAGTGCAGTCATCGCATGAGGGTGATGCAGGTTTGTAGTCAGTGATGGTTTGTTTGCCCTTCCATAGTTGTCTGGTATCCCTTTGGACACTAAAGTTGTCCTAGATCTTCCTGCCATAGGTTCTCTTCACATCCTTAATACCTTTGTTCAGTTTGGCTCTGTCAGCCCTTAGAGCATCCATGTCATTTGATCTGAATGCTGTGTTCCTAGCTTTTATGAGCTTGCACATCTCACTGGTTAGCCATGGCTTTTGGTTTGCCCATATGGTGATGTACTTGGTGGTTATTACATCATCCACACATTTTGAGATGTAGTCCTTGACTGACTCTGTGTATCTATCCAGGTCAATGTGGTTGTCTATCATGGCTGCCTCTCTGAACACTGACCAGTCTGTGCATTCAAAGCAGTCTTGCAGAGCTGACACTGCTCTCTCAGGCCATAGCCTTATTTGCTTTCTAGTTGATTTGCTGGTTTTCAGTAGTGATTTATATGCAGGAACCAGCATGATGACTACGTGGTCAGAGCTCAATGAAAAAAACACCCTCACAAGTATGGCAAGTGCAGAGGCCCCATAAACCTCAAACTTATTTCAAAAAAGAAAGAAAGAAAGGGCCAGCACAAAGTGTGGAAAAAAATTAATTTAAATACATAGGCTCAAAGGCACAAAACTAAAAACACAAATCCATAAGGGGTAGGGGAAAAAAAGCCCCCCACAAAAACAGTTTTGGCTATACCAGCCTTCTTCAGTGAGTGAACAGAGCCAATAAACTGAATTGCATATAGCAACAGCTATATACCCATCCTAATTAGCATGTATAAGTCCCCATTGGTTAATTATAAATGTTCATTTAATCCTGGAGGAAAAATACTCCCCAATTTAATTATCCACTTCTTCTCCTTGCAATTCAGGATGGAATGCCACCCAGACTTATTCCTTCTACCCCCAATTATTCTGTCTATAACTGTAAATCTAAAGGATGCAGAATTATGTTTGAAGGTGTATTTAAATAACGCATTGAACTGTCTTTTATTGTTAATATCACTAATGTGTTCACTAATCCTCAGCCTAAGTGGTCTGTACATTTGCCCAACATAAAATGTTGACCAAGAACATGTGGCCAAATACATAACCCAATCAGAACTACAATTATCCAGGAATTTGATGTAAAAAACAAAAGTAGTATTTCTGCGGGTGAACTGTTTAGTTTTACCTACCCTAGAGCAATATGAACAGTGTCCACATGGAGTATATCCACATGCTATAGCTCCTGTAAGGGTCTGTTGTTGGAATTGTCCAGTGGTATCCTGCTACCATTTATAATGACTAAAATATGAACCCAGTGTTTGGCCCCTACGAAAGGAAAATGAACACCTTTCCCCAAGAAACTCCAACAGTCTATCATCCGCAATAGGATGTTCCAATGTCTGTTAACAATATTCATATGTGACCTGGTGTTCTTGCCGAAAGTGGTGACAAACCTCAATTTGGAGGCATCCCCAAGTTGGGATTCCTTATAATTAAGTAGCCCTTGCCTATCCTGGTTGGATGCCCACTGATATGTCATGGTGATGTTTCCCAATTTATAACCTGTACTCCTAAATCTATGAACAAGATCACCTCTATAATGTTTATATGTTTGTGTATCAGAGCAAACCCTTCTAATCTGGAGAAATTGTGACTTTGGTATATTCCAGATGATATGTTGGGGGTAGAAGCTAGTAGTGTAAATAAGTGAATTATATTCGGGAAATTTATGATAGATCTTAGTGTCCAAGGTGTTGTCCACATTCCTGGTTACCAGAACATCAAGGAAAGTGATCTGTTGTAGATGATAATTTACCTTGAACTCAATACCCCATTTGTTATCATTTATATATTCCACAAATTCATGCAAATAGGTCTCATCAGCCTTCCACACCATGAGACCTATTTGCATGAATTTGTGGAATATTTAAATGCAAATAGGTCTCATCAGCCTTCCACACCATACTGCGGTGGTGGTGCTGAGGTAGCGTTGTCGCCTCACAGTAAGACGTTGTCCTGTTCGATTCTCAGCTAGAGCGTCTTCTGTGTGGAGACATGCGTGAATGGGCATACCTTCGTTGAAGGTTGTGCATCAGGGCTGGCAACTCGGCATGTAAAAATCTACTGCCAATCATTAGTTGACCGGAATCCCACTGTGGTGACCCCTAACTGGAAAAAGCCAAAAGACTCAAAAACAGCCTTCCACACCATCCAACAATCATCCAGATAACGTCTCCAGATATCAATCTCATCAACATATATATTATGGCTGGGGTCATAGATAAGTTCCTCTTCCAAATACGCCATGAATAAATCAGCATAAATGGGCTCAAAAAAGGCACCCATGGCTGTACCTTGTACCTGCCAAAAACATCCACCTTGGAAATATAGTACATTTTTGGTTAGGAGATGTTCCGCTAAACATACTATTATATATAACTAATATTCCACCCCCAGCATATCATCCAGAATATACCAAAGTCACAATTTCTCCAGATTAGAAGAGTGTGCTCTGACACACGAACTTATGAACATTATAGAGATGATCTTGTTCATAGATTTAGGAGTAGGGATTATAAATCAAGAAATCACCATGGCATGTCAGTGGGCATCTAGCCAGGATAGGCAAGGGCTAGGAACCCCAACCTGGGGATGCCTCCAAACTGAGGTTTATCACCCCTTTTGGCAGGAACACCAGGTCACTTATAAATATTGTTAATAGACATTGAAACATCCTATTTGCGGATGAGAGACTGTCAGAGTTCCTTGTGGAAAGGTGTTCATTTTCTTTTCGTAGGGGCCAAACACTGGGTTCATATTTTAGTCATTATAAACATTACCAGGATACCACTGGACAATTCCAACAACAGACTCTAACAGGAGATATAGCATGTGGATGTACCCCATGTGGACACTGTTCACATTGCCCTAGGATAGGTGAAACTAAACAGTTCACCAGCAGAAATACTGCTTTAGTTTTTGACATCAAATTCCTGGGTAATTGTAGTTCTGATTGGGTTATATATTTCGCCACATGTTCTTGCTCGGCATTTTATGTCGGGCAAATGTACAGACCACTTAGGCTGAAGATTAGTGAACACATTAGTGATATTAATTTAAAAAGTTGGAGTCTGGAACACCAGGCTGTAAAAACATTGGTTTATTGTAGAAATCCAAAGGCAATGTTAGTGCTTTCAGGTTAAAAACCCTTCCTCAGACATTACAATGCATAAAAACACATAGGTATATTTAAATCAAGTCAGCACCAATCAAAATTTAGTAAACTACCTACCTTTTCTTCAACGCTGGTTTAAGAGAAAGGGTTTTTAACCTGAAAGTGCTAACATTGTCTTTGGATTTCTACAATAAACCAACGTTTTTACAGCCTGGTGTTCCAGACTCCATCTTTTTCATTTTTTTTCAAACTTGTGGGTCTGGACTTTGGTGTAGTAAGCTTACTTTTTTGCATTTTTTCACATTAGTGATATTAACAATTAAAGACAGTCCAATGCCCTATTTAAACACACCTTCAAACATAATTCTGGATCCTTTAGATTTACAGTTATAGACAGAATAATTGGGGACAGAAGGAATAAGTCTGGATAACACTCCATCCTGAATTCCAAGGAGAAGAAGTAGATAATTAAATTGGGGAGTCTTTTTCCTCCAGGATTAAATGAACATTTATAATTAACCAATGAGGACTTACACATGCTATTTAGGATGGGTATATAGCTGTTGCTATATGCAGTTAATTTTATTGGCTGGTATAGCTGAAACTAGTTTGTTTTTTGGGGGGCTTTGAGGGCCTTTTTTTCCCCTATCCCTTATGGATTTGTGTTTTTACTTTTGTTCCTTTGTGTCTATGTATTTAAATTAAAAAAAATTTTGTTCCACAGTTTATGCTGGCCCTTTCTTTCTTTTTTGAAATGAGTTTTAGGTGGTCAGAGCTACCTAGATAAGTACACATACACAAAAAGTACACATATGCAAAATATTCATACCTATAGTCAGTGTGGATGCAAACCTTTGCACAGTAAAATTCAGTACTATAAAATATCCTTTGAACATAAGCATAGGTTTATTAGATTATGCACTAGTTTAGTTAAATAGGTTAATCTTACAAGGCATAATCTATTTCAGGGGAGACTCAAGATTGCATTCATAATGATATTTGGCAAGGACATTCAGGAAATTCCCACACTTGATATTATTATATGCCCTGGGATCTTTTATATCAACCCAAACTATGACCAACACAGGAAAATGGAACATCATTTTAATGTCTCTGTGATGTCCCAGCACTGGTTCAGTCATCAAGGAGCCTCAATCCTGACCACTGGCAACAGTGGAGGATGTACACACTAGGAGGATGACAAGTACCTACACAGTAAAACACAATTTCCCCTAAGAGCACGCAGAGACCACAGTCAATCTGGGGCTGGTTTCTCCCTCTTTCTTCAGATCCCCAGTAAGACTTCCCACTGGCACAGCTATACAGTTGAGATCTCAGCTGAGTGGCCAAGCCAAGACCTCCAGCACCCTCTCTATCCAATCAGTACTTTGTGTCCCTGCCCAAGTAGCTGACACACACACACACACACACACACACACACACACACACACACACACTCTTTGAGATCTGATTTATACATACACACACACACATGCACACAGACACACACACACACACACACACACACACACACACACACACACACACACACATACACACACACACACACACACACACACTCCTGGGAAAGGCTGGCATGGGGTTACTAGCTATGCCCCCTTTTACCCAGGCTATAAGGTAGTTATTACTGAAACCAGACAACTCTTAATCAGCTACTTTAGGCTCTTAACAAATGGTGCCCAATCTTTCTGTGTAATGTTACTATTAATCCAAATGGTAGTTTGACCAAGAGCAAGGCTATTAGGAGTGACCCACAGTGCCACCAAATATATATGCATGTACTCCAAAAACATAAATATGTCTCACAAATATCAGCCACAATGATAGGTTTAAATATATTTAATAATAAATAATACAAGAACAAGAAAATGCTCAGTAAATAATCAGTTACATCAGAGTTCAAAATCAAAGGAAATATTTAAAACAGCACTGCAGGACAGCCTCAAGTAAATAAAGAAAACATGTAAGCAATAATTCACTATATTCCTCTCTGAATCTAAGATAAATGACTGTGCCCTAGTTAATTTACTTCCAGAGGAAGGCAAGTGTGGTGAATGGATCTTCTAGCTGATCTTGTTGGGTCCAAGTCAGAATACAGAATACTATGTCTCTCTGAGAGAGTTCTTAAATTAATATATCAAATATTACTGCTGGGTTAGCTTGCAGGATGACATTACTTCTTGTCATCTGACTTTACTTCCCAAGCTAACCACCCCCCTTGCTAGAAACTGCCAGCATTTAGCATCTCCCTGTGAAAATACATAGCCCTCAGATGTTTGCAGCTGCTGGAAGACATTAAACAATAAAACACTTACAAGGCAATGCAGAAGGCTCCCTAGTTTTATACATCTGGTCTTCTTGCTGCATTGAAACCATCCTTTATGGTGCAGTTATAAAATAATTTAATTTCAAATATTTTTCTAAAGTTTTCCAAGTTAATCCTCTATGTTCCAGTTTCCACTATTAAAATATATACATTTACATCTTTAAATAGTTTATGTAAATTTCTGTTCTCTTCCAGTAGGGTACACTGTGGACACATCTCTAAGCTGAGTACTCTACAACATATCTCTTCAGTACACGTCTGTACAAACCATCTTATATGACAATACAGTTCTAATACATTTGTAACACAGGCATATGAATCATGTTGATATTCACAAATGACACACAACAATTTACAAAATTCCAAATGGCTGTGCTGGCAGTATCTCCATTTTATTACACTTCTATATAAATCATGTCAATATTCACAAATGACATATAATTATTTACAAAACTCCAGAGAGCTGGGCTGGTAGTATCTCCTTTTGTGACAGTCTCATTACCTCGGGAGTGCTGGACTCCTCCACCTTAGGAGGGGCTACCTCTCAGTAATGCAATAATGAAAAAACCCATGGCCTTCTGCTACTGTACCATCAAAACTAAGTGTACTGCCTGTTCAGACACTGGGTCTGACTATGTGGTACCTGTATATTTTCTAAGGAATAAACTTTCTGTTCTTATGACCATTACAGAATCTAAATTATTGGGATTGCCGGATCAGAGGTAGAAAAGGGATCCATGTATCTGTACAGTCCAGATTATTGGATAACTCACTTCTCACTTTCGAGATTCTGTAGTTGGTTAACATTTGTTTGCATTTTGACTTCTTTCTCAGTCCAGCTGTTAAGACAGTAGTCATAAGGGTTAGAAAGACTTCTATAATAATTAAAGAAAATTAACTCACATTTCTGTGACAATAAGTGTGATATGATTGCAAAACTGTACCCCAAGAATTCTGCTATAATTCATTTTTGGTTTATAAAAATAAATCAAACCTTAAATGAGTAATATCACTGATAACTAGATATCCTTGATTGCACTGCTATTTACCCAAATAAAACATGTTTTAGAGAACTGGCAAACTGTACATCTTCACCCTGATTGGAGAACAAATGTTCCCTAGCAGGGTGTTAATGTACAGGTAATGCCTGGTAAAAAAAAAAAAAAAAAGTCTGATGTTTCACAGCACCATATTAAGCTGCATGAAGTTCAGACAGAAAAAAATAACATCTGGTATTTAGTGAGAGCACATTTTTTTAAAAAAGTGAATGAAGGAAAAACCAGTGTGTGTGTGTGTCTGACTATGTGTGTGAAAGAAAGAGAGAGAGCATGCCAGTTTCTTTCAACTGCAACAGACAGTTCATCAGCATGCATTACCTAAACAATAAAAAGTATGAAACTCTAATGTCTGGTATTATTGACTAACTTTAATCCCCCAGTGATTTATCAGCAAATAAAACATTCTATGAGGGACACAACATAACTATGCAACAAAATCAGGGACACTTAAGAGGCATGGGGTGCTGTAAATCATTCATTTGACCACAATGAGATATCTCAACAAACTGGCTGTAACTGCTGGAAGTGTGTGTGTGTGTGTGTGTGTGTGTGTGTGTGT
>NC_056735.1:1556931197-1556936197 GCF_019279795.1 Protopterus annectens
AGAGACTAGATATGAGCCATGTGTTAATGTGTCCCTCAGGGCTCCATCCTAGGCCCTCTCTTATTCTCAATATTTATCAATGATCTCTACCTAGCTATTCCTCAGGCAACATGCATACAATATGCAGATGATTCAACTTTAATCTGTGCAGCTGAATCTTCATCTGAACTACAATCCCTAACTCAGAAAATATTTAGCATAGCTGAGACTTGGTTCACAAAACGTTGCCTCCTCTTGAATCCCAAAAAAAAAACAAAGCTCCTTCTCTTTACATCCACCCGTAAATCCATGCCTTTAGATTTCTCTGTCATTTCTAACAATGGCACCGTCATATCCCCTGATTCTACCACCAAACTCCTAGGAATAACTATAGACAGTCACCTCAGCTTTGATAACCATATTAATAACACTATAAAAACAGTCAACAGAAAAATGGGCTCCCTATACAGGATCAAATATTTTCTCACTCCAACAGCCAGAACTACTATTGCCCACTCTAACAGCCAGAACTACTATTGCCCACTCTCATCTAATCTCAACACTCCTCTATGCCTCACCAATTTACACCAACCTATCCAAGAAGAATCTTCTTAAACTCACTTCATCTTACAACAACATTGTCAGATTTGCTACTGGTAATCGCTTTAGAACTCATCACTGCCAGAATCTAAAACAACTAGGATGGCTTGAACTGCAAAATCAGCTTTATTTTAACCAACTAACCATTGTTCATAAAATCCTCAACCAGCCCAACAACACTCCTATACTCTCAAACTTCATTACTCCGTATAAAAATCTTAATACCTTACGCTCTGCTAACAAACCTCTACTTAGTATTAGTAAGTCTAACAACATGGCAGGAAACTCTCTTTACACTAACACAACTGGGAAATACTGGAATCTTCTACCTAGTGATCTTATATCACTTCCTTCCCTACCCCACTTCAAACAAAAACTCAAAATATACCTTAGAACACACTGGCTATGCCCTTGCACTAACCCTGACTAACCTACTAGATTAGCGACTAAGTTTCTCCTAACTCCTCTCTAATTATAATTTAATGCTCTTTCTGCAAACTTTAGAAGAATAGCAAACCCGCTTTAGTGATGTTCTACCTCACATGGATATCTTGATCAACATGTTATCAATACTGTTATGTAACCATTCTCAGGACATTGTAAACCTTAAGATTAATCTACCTCATGAGAATATCTTGTCCCATATTATTGTAAATATTTGTCTTGTAATAAACTGTAAAATGTTTGTATCTACTGCTATGTTAACTTGATTGTAACCTTACAAACACTGTTTTGTATTTGTAACCTTATACATTTTGTTATAATGTATCTGTCTTTGGAGCTTTTCTCCCCGGGCCTCTACTGAAAATGGACATATATCCAGTTGGACTAGCCCGGACAACATATGTAAAATAAAATAAATAATGTTATAAATGGGGATGAGGTAGTGGATGGACTAGATATGAGCCCTGCATTAATATTATAACTAGGAATGGACTAGATATGAGCCCTATATTAATATTATAACTGGATATGAGGTGTGATGGCGAACTAGATATGAGCCCTGAGTTAATATTATAATTGGGGATGATGTGTGATGGGGACCAGACATGAGCCCTGTGTTAATGTTATAACTGGGGATGAGCTAGGGGAGGGACTAGATATAAACCCTGTGTCAATATTATAATTGGGGATGATGTGTGATGGGGTCTAGATATGAGCCCTGTGTTAATGTTTTAACTGGGGATGAGGTAGGGGAGGGACTAGATATGTACCCTGTGTTAATATTATAACTGGGGATGAGGTAGGGGAGAGACTAGATATGAGCCATGTGTTAATGTTATAAATGGGGATGAGGTAGTGGATGGACTAGATATGAGCCCTGCATTAATATTATAACTAGGAATGGACTAGATATGAGCCCTGTATTAATATTATAACTGGATATGAGGTGTGATGGGGAACTAGATATGAGCCCTGGGTTGATATTATAATTGGGGATGATGTGTGATGGGAACCAGATATGAGCCCTGTGTTAATGTTATAACTGGGGATGAGGTAGGGAAGGAACTAGATAGGAACCCTGCGTTAATATTATAATTGGTGATGATGTGTGATGGGGACCAGACATGAGCCCTGTGTTAATGTTATAACTGGGGATGAGCTAGGGGAGGGACTAGATATAAACCCTGTGTTAATATTATAATTGGGGATGATGTGTGATGGGGTCCAGATATGAGCCCTGTGTTAATGTTTTAACTGGGGATGAGGTAGGGGAGGGACTAGATATGTACCCTGTGTTAATATTATAACTGGGGATGAGGTAGGGGAGAGACTAGATATGAGCCATGTGTTAATGTTATAAATGGGGATGAGGTAGTGGATGGACTAGATATGAGCCCTGCATTAATATTATAACTAGGAATGGACTAGATATGAGCCCTGTATTAATATTATAACTGGATATGAGGTGTAATGATGAACTAGATATGAGCTCTGGGTTAATATTTAATTGGGGATGATGTGTGATGGGGACCAGATATGAGCCCTGTGTTAATGTTATAACTGGGGATGAGGTAGGGAAGGAACTAGATAGGAACCCTGTGTTGATATTATAATTGGTGATTATGTGTGATGGGGACCAGATATGAGCCCTGTGTTAATGTTATAACTGGGGATGAGGTAGGGGAGGGACTAGATATAAACCCTGTGTTAAGATTACAACTGGGGATGAGGTAGGGGAGAGACTAGATAGGAACCATGTGCTAATGTTATAAACGGGGATGATGTAGAGGAGGGACTAGATATGAGCCCTGTGTTAATATTGTAACTGTGGATGAAGCGTGATGGGGGACTAGCTATGAGCCCTGTGTTAATATTATAACTGGGGATGATGGGGGATGGGGGGACTAGATATGAGCCATGTGTTAATGTTATAACTGGGGATGATGAGGGATGGGGAACTAGATATGAGCCCTCTGTTAATGTTATAACTGGGGATGAGGTAGGGGAGGGACTTGATATGAGCCCTGTGTTAATATTATAACTGGGGATGATGGGGGACTAGATATGAGCCCTCCATTAATAGTATAACTGGAGATGAGGTGTGATGGGGGGACCAGATATGAGCCCTGTGTTAATGTTATAACTGGGGATGAGGTAGGGGGGTGACTAGATATGAACCATGTGCTAATGTTATAAATGGGGATGATGTAGGGGAGGGATTAGATATGAGCCCTGTGTTAATATTATAACTGGGGATGATGGGGGACTAGATATGAGCCCTTCGTTAATATTATATCTGGAGATGAGGTGTGATGGGGGGACCAGATATGAGCCCTGTGTTAATGTTATAACTGGGGATGACGTAGGGGAGGGAACAGCCCAAGATAAGACACCATGTTGCTATCATTACTTCGTGGTGGAGGGTAATGCAACTGTTCTTACATCATGGGAGAGAGGGAAGGAAATTACTTTTATCTCTTACTTTCACTGGATACTAACAATGACAGAATGTGGGTGGAGGTGATGTATTTGAATCTTCTACTGCTAAAGCAGACAGGGGTGGAGACCTTCCCAAGATGCACGTACAGCTTAGTATTGACAACTGGGGAAATGGAGGGAAAATGGTAAGCATTTATAATGCACTAAACTGACAAGGATTTACTACATGCCTCATTCAATTGAGGCAGCTAGAATGCATAGTACATAACTGCACTGCACTATACACAAAGCCAAACTGCCAGTTCACTCAAAGTAATGAGGTTCAGTTCTTTGTGGAGAAAGATCCAGCAATTCTACCTTTACAAAGTGATTCTTCATAAATCCCAGCCAGTGTCTACAAACAAGGCATGGGACAGCAAAATCTCTACAGTTTAAATGTTCTTCTCTTCCAGTTTAGTACACAATTATTCAACAGAATCCATTATATTTGGTATTTTCTGTTATTTTCTTACCATAATAACCAAGTGTCTTAGCACAATAATGGTTCTGACTGATTATAAGTCGACTGAACCTCTGTGAAGGTTTAAGGTTATGTTATTTTCTTGTGCCTTGGTCTAGTGATCTCTAATTCGCAGATCTGTTCTCCATATCCTCCATTTACTAATTGGTAACTAGACCTCAGTGTCAGTTACACTCTATAGTACAGAAAATTGCATGCGCCCATTTTCCATTTTTTAACTGAAGTAAACAAAGCTTCTTATTGTATAGCCTTTACCTGGATTTCCATGGGAGAATCCTCCATCCAGCTCATCTTTATTCACATATAAATTCCAAAAATGTAGCACCAGAACCTTCCTTACACTGGCGACACATTGCTGGTCTTCGTGAGCCAGCTACAAACAGAGGAAAATATAATGCATCTTTGTATGCTTGCTGAGTTTCAAATTATTTTAAAGGGTTCCTCGATAAAGACATATACGTTAGCCATTTATTAATATGTCCTCATCAAATTTTAAATACCATGTGCATGCAGTCTTACATTCTGAACAATGTTACTGTCAACTGTATTTTTGCCCTTGGGTTGATTGCAAAGTTACTCTGAGGAATCAATTTTGTTTTAATTTACTTGTTAATATTTATATTGCTGATAAGGCATATCTGAGCAACCCTATCTCTATATATGGAGGCCTGACTTGATACTTATACTGCCTATGGGTAGGTCTGCTGTCTTTTTTTTTTTTTTTTTTTTTTTTTTTTTGCCTAACAAGTCATTTTGTTGTGACATCATGTAGGAAGATGAGCATGTTGCTTTGTTGTGTATGTCTTCTAAGGAACAACAGATTTGTAATGGGGTTACTTTGACTACCATTACTGGGCTTATGAATAGGGGAACTAGGCAGCCACCTAGCATGCCCCTCATTTAGGGGTACTGTTGTCACATTTATTTATTTATTTATTTATTTATTTTAGGTAAAGGAATATTCCCTATTTAACAAAAAACACAAATAAATAAATAAATAAAAGGCAGAAACTCATTT